>NW_026859105.1:0-10274 GCF_026571515.1 Ruditapes philippinarum | reverse complement strand
AGTACAATAAGCGCTTTTTTTTCTAGCTTGGAAAACTTCAGTTGTTTAAGAAAGTCTCTTGCCATTGTTTTAAACTTGCATCCAGTCTCCTCTATTCCGTGTTCTCTGGTTACACGTTCCACCTTTATTTCCAATAACCTGTACTCAATGTCAAACTTCATTTTCCTATGAAGAATATTGAAATTAAACAATTTAACGATGTTATTCTCACTGTTTGTAAAAAAATGTTCCGCTAAATGCATTGCTGCTTCCCTGCTCTCAGAGCCTTCATCTTCCACGAATAAGATTACTTCTCTATCCGAGTCTCCACAAGCTGAAAAAAGAAAATCAAATCAAAATGCCCTGAATTTGTTTGGGTCATAAAAAAGCATTTTTGTACGCTTGACTAAACAGTTATTTTCCCTCAGCTATTAACCCTGTAAATGTTTTATCAATAATGTTTATTTTTGACGACAACATCATAACGAAAACCCTTGGTAAGTTAATATAAACCTGAATTAAACAATTTGCTGAATCTGTTCGATACTGTGTACGACCATATTGAGTAAGACGAATCAGATTTATTGTTTGTACACTAAGTATTATTTGATATCTAAGCCACAGCTTGTCGATTGATGCACAATATTTAAATATATTTTATTATAAAATCACAGGCCTTCAATATCTTATTTAACTCCGATATCAATTCGTAGACAGCCTGTTTTTGTAGGAAATTCGAGTCGACATATGACTTAATGTAGCAGAAATAAAAGCCAAAAAAAGAAAACCTGACCAGAATGTCACATTTGATATGCATACTGGTTACAACAATACTAATTGAAGATTACATACTCTGTTTGCTTTCAGAAGGAATTTGAAATTTACATATATTCACGAAAACTCAGGTCAGCTGAGACGACCAGGTCACACAAATCATTACACACTACAATTGTTTGCACTTCAGAATTATTTTTGCTGGTCAATACGATCCTTACTGCAAGCTTTGGATTTTCTATTTCTTGTTTCAATAGACCCCGGTGTTTTGACGCGTAGTTCCTCCATACACCCTGTCGTCAACATTGAATAAGATACATGCACATGATGTGTGTTGTTGTGTGTAGCTAACCTCGTGATCTGTCGCGACTTATTTATCTACTTAGATGTTGCATTCTGCATATACATTACTTACACGTAAATATAATTGAAACAAGCAAATCGAGGTTCATTTGTTTCAATCATTTCATATTGTAGACTGAAAAATTTATTGATTTTTTATTCATTTTTTCTGCATAATATAATTTATTCCTTTATCAATTAGATCTATTCATTATCTGAGAAGGGTAGGCAAAATATGCGCCTGCTAATTCATGCAGACAGACTATGCAGAATTTGAAGTTAGAGAAGATAATATTTTTGTATTAATGATGCCATGATAGAAGTATTTGCATGGGTTGTGGACTTATTGGTTGTAAACGTTTTGATATTAAGTGAATGTGACCTTGACCTTTGACCCATTGACCCCCATATTATTATGGTCGGTTAACTGCCCAAGACAAATATACCAGTCAAGTTTTAGGGTGAAATTTCCACATGTTGTTGAATTATAGATCGAAAACCTTTTTTATAGACAAAGTGAATGTGACATAAGCCTTTTACCCCTTGTTAAAAATAATAAAGTTCTTCTGACTGTCAAGACCAATGCACCTAAGATATTTTTGGTAAAGGGTCCATTGTTTGTTGAGTTATTATGTAAATTAATAATTATGATTATTCTTCAAAAAATGTTTAAAAAAGTTTCTGTACCCACACAAAGAATTCGTCCTATCTCCCCATAAACAGTCGGATCAACAGTTTGTTTTGGGACTAATAACATTTGCTGTTACATGTATACGCTCAAAATCTGGAGCATTTATGGAGGCATTAAATGTCAGAGTCAAAATCTAAGATTGGTAATTACATAGCATCAAACAATTTGATCCATTCAAACATATCCATTGGTACTTTATCAAACAGGGTATTTAATAAATATAGCGCTTTGTCTGACTGCTTTGATCAGGCTTTCTGTTTTTCTCACTCAATTGGCAGGAAGCCATCCACAGTCTTAAGGATCTGACTGAGAAGTACTAATTGAATCTGGACGTTTTCCATTATTATTTACAGGAAAATGTAGTGTTATAAAGTACTTGTACAAAATTATGAAATATCATCAATTCTGTTTTGAATAAACTGGTGTTATTAAAGGATTCCAATAATATATTTTAAAGCAGGTCATTTGTATGTAATATTTAGGATTTTTGTATTCATGGATAAAGGTCCATAATGCCTCAAAAATGCTTTTATTTTACAAAGGTTTCTTATTTTTGGTCTCCGGTTATAATAATAATAATAATAATAATAATAATAATAATAATAATAAATAATAATAATAATAATAATAATAATAATAATAATTTTATTCGGTAAAAGTGTACATGACATGGCAATGACATAATGATGCATAATGATACAATACATATAACAATAATCAAAATATTAAAGAGACTAGAAATATAACATGACATAAGTATACGACAAAATATAAATATATGAGCCATGTAGTGCCCACCAAAGGCAGGGATAACACAAAAAAGAGGAAAGGATTCCTCTTATTTCCACTGTGGTCCCTGACATTGGAGGCATGACACAGAAAGTCATGTTTATTTGCATGAAATTGAAATAAATTCTTCTACTAATAAGGCATAAATTGCAATAATTTAGTTGAGATCACAATATATCACAGTCCAAGTTTGTATCACATTAAAATCACAGTTCAAGTTGGTATCACATCAATAAATCATGAAATAGTGCATCACAGAAATTGTCAGTCAAACTGTAAAAATTTAATAAAAATATTCTAAAACGTTAAATGTGCAAGCTAAAAATGGGTAAATTACTAAAGGACACAACATATGTGTGTTGTGCTTAAACTTAAGAATAAGTAAAATCTGGGACTCTATTAAGACTATTAAAAGATTCAAATACTATTTAAAATAAACTAAAATTAACTGGCCATTAAATGGGCTTTGATGGCATGCTTAAAGGTCTGGGAAGATTGAATATTTCTAAGATTTTGAGGAAGGCCGTTCCATAGTGAAATACCATTAAAAGCAAAGATTTTTTACCAAAGCTTCCTACCTTTGGTAAGGAAAATCGTCCTGTGTCACTAAAAGAATAGTTTACACAGGAATTTGATGATGAAAGTGCAGACACTCTGGACCTGGTACAACGGTTATGGGCCTGATTAAGGGGTACACAATGCTCCTTAAGGTATTTTTGGGCTGTGTCTGACTTTATTTTATGGACATGGCAAAGAGTTATCTGATCAACTCTTTTGGAGACCGGTAAATAGTTAAGAACCTTAAATTGCTCTGGCCCAACATGCGATCTGCTGTCCTTATTCAAAACAAAACGAACCAATTTATTTTGGGTTGTTTGGAGCCTTTTCTTCCAATACTCAGACAAACTTGGGTACCAAAAAGAACAAACATAATCAAAATGGCATTGAATTAAGGACATGACTAAGTGTTTCCTAGTGTGAAGATCCAAGAATTGACTTTTCCTATTCAAGTATTTCAGCCAGGCATTTGCTTTGGTAACCACTGACCGTGCAATTTCTTCACAAGAAAGGTTCTGGTCCAAAGTTGCACCGAGATATTTAACTGAGCTGGTAGCCTGGATATTTATACCATTACATGAAATATTTAAATTGCCTTTTGACCTTAACCTTGGTTTTGAACCAAACAGAATATATTCTGTTTTGCCAAGATGAAGTAAAAGCTTGTTATCGACAAGCCATTCACTAACATACTCCATCTCAAGTGATAAAAGAGATTCAATGTCGGAAGTACTTTTACCACACACAAAAATCCCAGAGTCGTCGGCATACAATAAAAGTTTGTTTCTGACAACAGCCGACAGATCATTAACATAAATTAAAAATAGATTTATATTTATATATTTATATTTTCGAAAAGGTTCGGATTTGCCGATTTTGTGATCCATCTTTTTCCTCTGATGCAACGGGTACATATACTTATAGTGATTTAGTATTTTGTATGGAACTCATACTATTACTTTGTTTACATTTTGATTCTTTAAAGGGACTCCACTGAGGTTTAATAGCCTAAAACATAACATTTTAATTTCTTACACAAATGAGCTGGGACACTTTAAAAAGAAATATATGCAAAGATAGTTAAAACATATATACTTCGAAATAAATTGAAAATCGTATTTTTATGCTTTTCTTAGCGCAATTTGAGTGATTCATTTTGGGTCAAGTTTTTACAATTTGAATAATTATTCTGGAAAACGGTAGTACCCGAATGATCTGAAATTTTGCACAAAGGTTAGAGGCATAAACCGTCATGAAATGGTACATTTATCTAGAAAAAAAATATTTTCAGTCAAGTCATGTCAAAAACATCAGTGGAGTCCCTTTAACGAATTCATATTTGCCCTTCCATATAAGGAAATATTTATTAGTCTCTGAGGCATAATGCACCTTTAATGTTGAAATATCAATGTTCATGTCAATCCTTACAAACAGCAACTACTTTGTTTTGAATATGTTCTTAATAAGAAATAATCTATCTCTTTAGTTTTACAAATACAACGTTTCTTATGTTTATTTAAAGTAACATCGTAAAAATCTAAGACATAGGAAATTAATATGAAAGAAATACATTAATGGGTTCGTCATAAGTCATCGTACAAGGTCAGTGAAACTCTTGATATGTGATACATATAAACAGGGAAGAATTTGCGAATCGATGAACAAACCGATAGTCAACCATCTGCAATATATCATGTTAATAATCGAAGTCCCATATATGATAATTTTTAATAATGACATCAGAAGAATTGCTTAATATAAATATTGTATAGTTTGAATCAGAACATAATAAGATATAGCATATATTCAATTTACATAAAATCATAGTTTATATGACCAAAAATTGTATTGTCAATAAATGCAATAAAAATTGATTGTAGGTATTTGTCTGTTTAATTAAATTAAAGTTTCAGAAATATGTATTATATTTAGATTTTAGCACACTTGTCTGTGCAACGTTTACTGTATCATAATATTACTTTGCGATTAAAGATGTAGTGTAATATATGTGCCAAAATAAATTGGTTGCCCTTTTTTAGTTTATAACATATGTGTTGAATACATTGTACAAAAACATTTTTTACCAACACTTATTCCTAAGATATAGTGTTTGGAAATATAGCAAACAACGTTAATGACACATTGTCTGAAGTGTCAAAAAACATATTTTGCTAGTGTTTAACTTTAAACCTTTTTACACCATTGTTTGTGTTTTCAAAATACAAAGCCTATACGGTGCAGGAGAAGGAATAAAACATGTAATGAGAACGATATTACAAGCTAAGGTAGTAACAATTCTATATGACGTCATTTGCGTTGTGAACAAAATAAAGCGAAGTCGTAATCAGTGATAGGTGCGTCCAGTAAAATGACAACTGTAACTTGACCATTCTTTTTTGGCTACGTGAAAATAGAAGATCAATTAATATCATTAGCATCATTTATCGATACCATACGTGTTTAAAAAATAGCTCCTTTCTAAATACTACACTTATTCAAGTTCCCTATTAAAGATACGTAACAAAAAGTCTAACAGATGATCATATTCATTGCAATTGCATTAAATCAATTTTTGTTTGTAGGTATGCGCCAGAAGCCCTGTCCTGTAGGATAATACCTGGCGTATTACTAGGTGACAAGCAATCTTAGATTGAACAATGGCAATCTGTAGGTGTGACAATTGTTAATATTATATAACTGGTTATGTAGGATAGAAAAATGGTGTATTGCCATGTATCCGCATGGCTAATGTGGAGCTTTGTCAAAACATGGGTATTATATGAATACAATGGGCTAATACATGATAAGTTTAATGGTATCTGTAAGCATATAAATGGATTATTCTTCATCTATGACACTGGAGATAAGTTTCTTTGACAATGGCTAATGTATGTTCAATAAGGCTAAATCTATAGAGTTTCTGAGAATTCAACAAAATAATCTTTAAAGGGTGGTCCCGGAAGTCATTATTATGAGCCATTTTACTGATAAATTGTACGAAAATCAGTAAATAATTGCCCGTATTAACACAATAATCATATTCATACTTGAAATACCGTAAATGGACTTGAAATAATAAAGCAAGCAACGAAAGATAATGAGTTTAAAACCAATAAAGATTTGATAATCTACTACAGTCGTGTTACGATCCTCTCCCTCCAACATTCATTATGTCCGTCACAAAGAATCGTTTTCAATACAATAAACTTCAGACATTTGACTGTATTGTGCTGGATCAAGTGAAATTTTCTGAAAATCAAATTGTTTTCAATGACTCGGGCAAAAATGAGCAATGCATTGTAAATTATTATCATTTTCTAAAGTGGTGAATAATTGAACAGTATTTGTGATGACATTTTGTTTTTCAAATCGTCTTTAACAGATGAAATAACATAGATTCATTTCTAGTTAGCATTGCCATCTATAACGTTAAACTGATCAATAGAGATAACATTGTATACAACTAGTTGATTTACCTATACACTATCTGTGTAATTTGTTTCATGTCATTTTTCAGTCATTATATTTAAAACAACGTTTTAATGCAACAAGCCTTCAGATGGTAGAATTAAAAGTTTAAATACACTTTATTTAGATTAAACGCTTAATACGGTATCAGTTATATTAAAGTGACCATTCATCGTTACTGACCACTTCAGAAAAGAAAGTTGACCAAAATATTCAGTTAAAAGTGATTGTCGTAATAACGGGACAAGCTTAAACCAAAGCAGTTTTTTTTCTTTTTCCCAATATGTTTAATACGATCCTTGGAGTGAATGCCTTTGTTAGTACACAGGAACTTCAAATTCTATCAATTCTTATGATAATATCCAAAATATACCCCCTATACAGTATAAAAAACCCACAAGGAATGAAACGCCTTTTCCTCACCCCAACATAATTTACGCCGAACAAATCAACAAAACAACGGATCAAAAAAATCTATCTGGCCATTTCGATAAACAATACATAAATGCATCAAATACCACCGATAACTTTTTTGATTGCGTAGCTATGTTGGAATAATTTAACATTTTCTGATTATTTCCCACGATCTGAATTTGTTGCCGACTCCATTTCGTGACGTCACAGGATGTTGATTCGAGGAGAATAATATTTAGTAAAATTATTTTTAACAAGTTCCAAAAATAACAAGTTTGCAAGTAAAATACCGTCAAACTAGAACAAATGACTGATTTCTTTCTTACGACATGGCTGAATTTATTTGTTTGGCCATATGAAATAGAGTACTCATGTTTTTTTAAAACGAAAGTACTATTTCAAATATTTACCGTTCGTGTTTGGGGTTTCCCTTTCAAATGTATTTATAAACGTAATTTGTTAAAAAGCTTTTACATGAATATGTTTAAATCTATTTACATAGAATAATTTGTATAAAAGTTTTATACATACCTGTTATTTTTTGGAACTTATACAAAATAATTTTAATAAATAGTATTCTCTTCGAATCAAAATCCAGTAACGTCACGGAATGGAGTCGGCGACAAACTCAGATCGCGGGAAATTATCAGAAAATAATGAATTATTCCTACACAGCTACGCGATTTTAAAAAGTTATCGGTGGTATATGATGCATTTATGTATTCTTAATCGAAATGGCCAGATAGAATATTTTGATCCGTTGTTTTGTCTATTTGTTGGGAGTAAATTATGTTGGGGTGGGGAAAAGGCGTTTCATTCCTTGTGTTTATTTATAGTATACAGGGGGTATATTTGGATATTATCATTAATATTGGTTATTTTATAGAATTTCAAGTTCCTGTGGTTAGTACTGTGAAAAACGGATAAAGGATTCCATTGAATGCTTTTCGTGAGGTCTCGCTTTGTGGAAAGTTGGTTTAATTATTACAACGGTACATAATAATAAAAAGAGTATTTCCATATCCATTGATCCCACAACAATTTCTACTTATAATTAGAAAGCAAGTTGCTATGCGTCCTTTTTTTTTTTTCGTTTAAATTTCAGGTACCGGGTCATTTTGATGCCTTTTATTCCTTATCAACAAAATGATAATATCGGCTGTAAATGATTTTGAGACCAGAAATACGTCCACACAGAACTATCCCAATCATCTCAAAAGAAAAATAAAGAACGTTTTAAAATAATTCTTCAAAACGAACTTTAAGATCGTTCAGCACAACGTTATTGTTGTGTATTCATTTTAGGTGGTATTTTTAGTTTTTTTTTCTTTTTGGCATTTTTCAACTTGGATAGTTCCAGTATTCCTTCTTGAATTCCTTCTCTTTCTCTATATTTTGTTTGTTTCAAAATCATTTAAAGTAAATAGATAGATACACGGGAAAACTAGGATGCTTTATTACAATACATTGCAATAGCTGTTACATGATGCATTCTGTCACATGCAAAAGTTGCCCCTTAAAATGGAGGCAATGTGTTCTACGCAGAATTTAACTTTTCACATCATGATACAAATGAAAATAAAAATGTTGTACAAAAAGCAAGATAATTAAAAACAGAAGTGTTAAACTGATGTATGCACTTTAGTCATGTTAGTTGAGAAAATATCCTGCAAGACATAGAGGATATTTGTTTGTTTGTGTGCAAGATGAAATTTTATTTCATCGAGTGGGCTTTAAAAACAGTATTCTCACGAGTGGCGTAGCCACGAGTGAGAATACTGTTTTTAAAGTTCACGAGATGAAATAAAATTAAATCTTACACAACAAACAAACAGATTTTCTTTTTATTTTATGCTAAAAAACAAGTTAAAACGAAATCTCCATAATATTAACGTAAATATTAAATTCTGTTTTCCCCATTGAGAGCCCCATTTAGTCGAAATTTCTCATTAAAAACAAGAAGTCTTGAGCTGTAAAATAAGTCCGACAATCAACGTTAAAAGACAGTGATATTATTTATTTTGTTAAAAAAATATGAATGATCGCTTGTTTTAATAATAAAAACAAACAATTCTTGTAGGAGAAAAAATCCAACCATCCATCCATATTTCTGTTACTTACTGCGTATTTATATTAGACCTGGCTTGTTAAATGTAAGCGGCAGCCATTTTTTTAAAGTTATGTATTTCACGGAGGAAAATAATTGTGTTTGATTCAGAGGGATATCATTTGGATTTGTTAGTCATACACCTTTTTAAAAGAAAGAAAACATATTTGAGGATTGAAACAGACAAAAAATAAGTATTGACAGATGTGAAAACATGAAAAAAGCAGCTATGAAAATGGAAATTTGGAACTTGCTCGGAACGCTGGGTGGTTTAATTGTTCTACGAGGTGATAGCTGTCATTGCTTTTCAACTTTTCATAAAGCATACGGCAGTTATTGCTGGTAGGATACTTTAATGTGCCCAAATGTTATCAAGAGCAGTTTGCATGTGAAAGGAATGTATTTGTCAGACTGTTAAAATGAAACAAAAAATTTAGAGTCTAGAGGTGAAATTTGGTGATTGGAATTTGAATAAATATAAGTAAGTTTTCTTCTTTTTATTACTTTTGACATTTAAGTTGATTATCAATTTCAGCTTTCCGTTTTCTTTAAACAGCCTGACATTGTCAGAATTGTTAGCAAAAATAAAATTGAGGTACCACATGGGAAAATCTAAAAAAAGTAGTTTCGTCATTGAAAAGTGAAATTATATTTTGATAATTTTCACAGTGAAATTATCAAATATAATTTTCACGGATAAATCAGTAATCCACTGAAAAGCATAAAATAAAGGAATGCAATCACATTGATTATATAACTTATCAAGTAGTAAGTAGTAATTGATAAAGCTTTTGAAAAAACGTTGATACTTAACATGTCAAGTCACGTAAAATAAGTTGCTGTAAAACATAAATATTTTACACGTCAAGTCACACAAAATAAGCTAATAACTTAGATAATTATACTAATTACCACAATGTTGTAAATGATCTCCAGATCTGCATCCAGACATATAACCGCTGGCATCTACGGCATATATACACATCATCGACTTTGGTATGGCTTTGTCGTCTCTTTTACAATGAAAGAGCTCACCAAATTCGGTTTTATTGTACTCTTAAAAAAATACCAGACTTTTCTAAACAATTAATAAACATACTTAACAACTTAATTTAAATAAATTTAATCAGAAACAATTGTGACAGTGATTTT
>NW_026859104.1:0-14726 GCF_026571515.1 Ruditapes philippinarum | reverse complement strand
CCTTTTATCCCCCCGGGGCAGATGTCTATTCAACAGTAAATCTTAATAAGAAATTTTGCAGTATTGTAGAATTGTTACAAAGACCTTTGACCGTTTATATGGGCATGCTTATGTGAACTTAACAATCGTTTGAATGCTATGAAGCGATATCTTATGAAATATCTTTTTAAAATTAAATCATGGTAAAAAATGATTATAGTCTATTTTTGAAATACGAGTATTTGTATCATAGAATATCACTGTTATTTTACACGCATATGACTATTGCACGTAAAATGAATAATAATTATGTTCCGGAACAAATTACATGTATGTTGCTTTTTTAAGTAGGATTAACCGTTTAACAATAATTTCATGCATACACCAATCGCTCTTAAAGAAATATATAGACATATTTATTTAATAAAGGTATTTTGGATTTCTTATCATTTTTTTTTTGTTTAAATAAACTTTAATACTGCTTTATATATACAGTTTGTAACTCGTAAAATAATTTACAACCAATAATTAAATCTAAACGGCTCATGAAACTACTGGGGTCCTACATATTTACCGGACAATCAGTTTACCGGACAAAAGCTATTACTGCTGTACAGTGCTTTACTTTTGCTTCGATTCAAAAGTCATACATTCTGAACTGTACACACACTTTCTATTTCAAAGTAAATAACAACAAAACCACTCTCAGGTAAATATTGTTGATTCAGTTCTTTATCTACTAAAAGCCCTTTTGTTTACTAGTTATTTCATGACCTGATCATGCGGGGGGAATAATCACTGTTCTGCGCAGAGACCCTTAACGTTTTTTTTAGATATGTTATACTTTTAATTCTTTTCAACGTTACCTCAAGAGACGATCGTAACATGATTTAATGATAAAAGTAATTTTGAATTTAGTCTTAACAGTATCTCGTTGTTGTCTTTTATAAAGCAGTGCAAATTAAAAAAAAACATATAAGGAAACGGGTTACGCCAATGGGAGGAAACTCTACATGAAATGTAAATAAAATTGATTTTATGGCTTTTGTAACATGATTTATGATGACCAAAAGGAAACTGTATGACAAAGAACAGAAGAACAGAATTCCATTTGAATATTAAAATGTTTCATACATTTAAGGATAAAAAAAGATCAATACCTTAATTGAGTTAATAGTTTTAATTTCAATAAATTATTACACCAGTCCTGCTATATATTGGCCTCTTCATAACAGGCATGGCTGCCGTGTCTATTTCTAGTGACATACTGGGTTTTTCAATTATCTTAACCTAGTGGTAGTAATTAATTTCAATTCACGAATTCAAAACATTTTGAAACACAATGTCCGGTAAATTGAGTTGTTTACACGATTTTTTCCCTCTTATAATGACCTACTTTAAAGACAAATTTCTACGATCAAATGTTTAATTTCATGTTTGATAAAGGAATGTTTATGTGCAATAAACACCCAAAATTATTTGGGTAAAATTCCATTCTTTTTTATTATTTGAAATAAAAGTTACAGATAAAAAACTTCATATTTTGTCCGGTAATATGTAGGACCCCAGTACAGGATTTTGATGTTGTAAGAGTAATTACATTTATTGCATGTTAAAATTTACATTTCGTGATAGTTCGTCTGCATGTATGATTTATTTACGGACAGTTTGTGTGTACATATATTATTTAATAATGCCAGTAACAGTGTGTTTAGAAATATATTTCTACCTTGATGTCATTAATATTGAATACTTAACATGTAACGTTTAAATCAGGTGTGCTACATGCACTTCATTTTATTTAACACAACATGTTAAACCTTTCATCTTTAAATTACGAGTACGTGGCGAGAAAAATAAAATTTGCGCTTCATGTCCATGCTTAAATTTATAAATGAAATGAGTAAACTTTTTGAGGGCAATATATCTTATTAGATTAATCATTAAATTATTAAAAACACAGGGACAGACTGCGATCTAATACTCAGACCACCTACCTTAACCCCCCCCCCCCCCCACACACACACACCCAAGACATTAAAAATAAAAATTTGACTTTTGTATGCACGTAGCAGGAATTTGCGGTGTCGGTTTACACTTAGGGTAGGGGGTGTATCAGATCTTATATATCTTATATAGGGTCTTGTCCATGATCTAGGACATGCATGTAATTATATTGAGAAAGAAATGACCCATTTCATAAATTGACCACCACATGTATGAGTAACTTACAATGAAATAAAACTATAAATGAGCAACGTTTCTTGTTGTATTATAAATTTCTTGTCCCCGTATTTTTTATATTGTTATTGTATGCATACATATTTACCTTTATATCTATGCAACGACAAAAAAAAGTTGGATGAAGAATTAAACAGAATAATGTTAAGTACGGGGGAAATGAATCACACAATTAGTCTGTAAATCGCATTAGTCTGCGATTTACATATCTTCAGTAAGTAATGTATGATTATTATTTGCTTCCCTTTCATACCAGGCAGACAATATGGCTTTTATGTAGGCTACACATATTTCAAAGTTTTTTTTATCTCATGTACGCTATATTTATGTGTGAGAAGTTGAAAGATGTTAGAATAACAGAAGCAGTAGATCGATGACGTGGCTTGTGTATCAAACATGTTTAAAAATACTTCTTCTTTCATTACAGATATAGCGTCGGTGGTGTAAAGGTTAGCATGGTTGCCTTCCAAGCAGTCGATCCGGGTTCGATTCCCGGCCGACGCAGGTTCTTTTTTGTCGACGAGTACTTTTTAAAATTATCATTCGTGTGATGAATTATATATGATTTTATAATCTCCTATAATGAATACAAGTCTAATTATCACGTTGCTAAGGCCGCAATGTGTTATTTCTTTTTTAAAACAAACAAACGATATTATTATAGAAGAGTTGAAAAATAATACAAAATATTCATACAAATAATACAAATACAAATCTTTTTATTTCTCTCAGACCAAGAAATTGACAACATGAGGGAAAGTTTCGAGGCTCAATAGAATACATACAAAAATATAAGCCGTGTCACGACAAAACCAACATAATGTGTTTGCGACCAGCATGGATCCAGACCAGCCTGCGCATCCGCGCAGTCTGATCAGGATATACAAACCCTATTACAGGTAGGGAAACTGATAGCGAACAACATGGATCCTGATCAGACTACGCGGATGCGCAGGCTGGTCTGGATCCATGCTGGTCGCAAACGCACTATGTTGGTTTTGTCGTGACGCGGCTCAATTATATAAGAATACATAATACATGTAGAGGGAGAGTACCTTGGGTACTTTTAACATACAAAAAATGTACATGTAATAAATTTATACGTGTAATATGCATTTGATTTTCATTATATGACTTTTTTTTTAAAATTTCCTTAGTAAACATAGGATATATGAAGTAAATATTGTATAACGTTAGAAATCAATCAGTAATTGGTATTTTACATCACAAAATTGAACATCATGTGAAAATAATAGATTAATTAAGCCAGCGTAATTTCTATCAAAATATGGTGTGAACTTTTGCTTCTAAACACTTGGTAATTCACCAGTATGTAGTCCAAATTGTGCTCTATCGACCATCCATTCATGTGTAAGTGATCCGGTACTGCAAAGTTCCCGGTTTGAGTCGACAATGTCGCAGCGCCATTATAAGCGTACGATATAAACGGCAATAACTAATAGTAAACAACAGCGCCCTACATCTAGAACCTTAAATATATTCATGTGCAAGCAATTGCGCCACTTTAGGGCATCGAACTTGCTGTTTGAAGCTCAGCATCCCTACATTTATGCATGTAAAACGCCCCTCTAACTTGTTTCTTCCACATCGCCGCCCATTTAGCTGTATACTCACGTGACACACCACGTAACCTGTAAAACCTTACTTCTTTCCAACACTAAGGACGCCTACAACAACTTCCGGTGTAGAATATACTTAGATTTTGCATGAGTTTCCATAGGATATTATATATACTCAATAGAACTGAACTTGAAAACATTTTGTTGTGTTATCAATGTTCAGGTGCAAAAAAATTAATTTAACTAGAAAATTGTGAGTTTGTAAATAAACTTTGTTTGCTGGTGATAAAATCCAATATGTTTTAGGAATAAACAATATAAAACAGGAAAATAACTTCTGCGCTTTTCTTACGCTTATAAAGCCTTTGTTTCAAACACGCGTAATTTATTTGCCCGCCGCTTTGGAAAGGGTCTTCCTGCTTGCTTATTTAGCGATTGGCTGCGTGGCAAAATGGGGATAATTTACCAAGGAAGAATTTTTTTGGTAATATAATGAATCAGTTAATGTATTAAGATTTCGTTAAATATCAGATAGGTAAGGTTCTCACCTCATCATTTACCATCAGTGCTGTATTTTTGTTACAATAGTCTCAAAAGGAGCTCATTTGTAATTTAGTGAGAAAATATTCAAATTACAAATATTGGGTGTACTTTTCAACATTATAATGGTGCAAATTTTAATTTTTGTATCTGCAAGTGCAGACATACTCTTTTGCAAAAAGAAATTGAAAAAGGAGCACAAGTGTAACGACGTTGGTAGAACGAAAATATAACATTTCTGATTGCATGTATGGGGCGACTCTTTACGGATCTTTATAAGTAAAATCAAATAAAAGAAATCAAAGGCGACAGGCTATTTTGGATTTTGCTTGTTCGTGATTGGACACCTTGCACCGGCATTGGAAGTTGGTGCTACAAAATGATGATAAAGGCAAAATAGCTATGCTCTTGGCATTGTAGGTTTGACTTCATGTATTATGACCTCAGAGAATTTCATGTAGTCTAAATTCATAGTAATTGTTTTGGTATCAAGAAAGACAACTTTACAAGTAACATATCAAACTAGTTATTGCATTACTTCCCTTAGTTATATTAATTTGTTTCTTGTATCAGGAGTTTTTATAGCGAACAGATTTACATACGTTTACCATCATACTCCCTCTTAAAGAGCATTTGATTAATAACTCATTGTTGTCTTCCTTACAGAGATTCATTTAAAACATGATATATACAATATTGTTATCTATATGTATATCTAAATGAAGGATGTTATATATGTGACTCTCTGATACCAACTTTCTCACTTGAGCAACATCTGTTAACTTGTTATTTTGTACTTTTCAACTAATATATTTTATAAAAGTACGAACAATCCTTATGCTAATAACCAGAACTATAAACACAAATCACACTTTCAATGTACTTTTGCTTCATCTCGAGTATTAAACTTTCACTGTACTTTTGCTTCATCTCGATTAATAAACTTTCAATGTACTTTTGCTACACCTCGATTAATAAATTCATAATGCTACGAAACCATTTTTTTTTTTGCAATTTAAAATCTGATTGTCACACTGTTATCTTAGTTTCTTAGTCAATGTTTGGGAAACAAACTTTATTTCACTATAAAACTATTCAATCGAACACATATATCATTTTTTTTTTTTAAATCTTGTTTGTATTTCTTTTTTTCTTGTTTATTTAGGGGGGGGGGGGGGGGGGGGGGGGGGTGGGAGCGTTTGGGCTTTAAAACTAATGTGCGAAATCACTGAAGACATTCAGAAAGTGAAAGTATTGTCATGAAATAGCAAAAATGTAAACAAAGTACATGTAGTATTTTGACTTCTATACTAAATACTAAATCACTATAACTGAACTTATTCCCAGACATCAACAGGAGTAATATACTATATACCTTCAAGGGGAAAGAATGGAAAGTTCAGTTTTAGTTAAGTATATGTATATACTTAATATAAAATTTACCACCACATTGAGGTAATTTGAAATTTATTTACAACCACATTGAGGTAATTTGAAATTTATTTACCACCACATTGAGATAATTTAGAATTTATTTACCACCACATTGAGATAATTTGAAATTTATTTACCCACCACATTGAGATAGTTTAAAATTTATTTACCCACCACATTGAGATAATTTGAAATTTATTTACCACCATATTTAGGTTATTTGAAATTTTATTACAACCACATTGAGGTAATTTGAAATTAATTTTCCCACCATATTTAGATAATATGAAATTTATTTACCACCACATTGAGATAATTTGAAATTTATTTACCCACCACATTGAGATAATTTAAAATTTATTTACCCCCCACATTGAGATAATTTGAAATTTTATTTACAACCACATTGAGGTAATTTGAAATTTATTTACCACCACATTGAGATAATTTAGAATTTATTTACCCACCACATTGAGGTAATTTAAAATTTATTTACTCACCACATCGAGATAATTTGAAAATTATTTACTACCACATTGAGGTAATTTGAATTTTATTTACCCACCACATTGAGATAATATGAAATTTATTTACAACCACATTGAGATAATTTGAAATTTATTTACCCACCACATTGAGATAGTTTAAAATTTATTTACCCACCACATTGAGATAATTTGAAATTTATTTACCACCACATTAAGGTAATTTGAAATTTATTTACAACCACATTGAGGTTATTTGAAATTTATTTTCCCACCATATTGAGATAATATGAAATTTATTTACCACCACATTGAGATAATTTGAAATTTATTTACCCACCACATTGAGATAATTTAAAATTTATTTACCCCCCACATTGAGATAATTTGAAATTTTATTTACCACCACATTGAGGTAATTTGAAATTTATTTACCACCACATTGAGATAATTTGAAATTTATTTACCACCACATTGAGGTATTCTGAAGTTTATTTACCACCACATTGAGATAATTTGAAATTTAGTTACCACCATATTGAGGTAATTTGAAATTTATTTACCATCACATCGAGATAATTTGAAATTTAGGCGACTTTCGAGCTTCACTGGTGGGAGACGACCTCAGATACAAACTGACATCTGGGTAGAACCATCGACGTTCTGTTAGCAAGCTATCTGGATAGCTTCCCTACATGAAAACATCCGAAGTTCCTGGCGAGATTCTAACAGCGGTGATAAAGTGGTTTAAGATAAACACCCTAAACCACTCGACCACAGGCTTACCATTTTTTTTTATTTTGTGTGAAAAATGTCAAATTTTGAATGTCAGTCACTACTTAACACTACTGAAATATGACAAAATTAGAAATATTCGTATATATATTTCGTAAATAGGTAGTAATATTTTTTGTTTGTTTAGGTATAATTTCAGATAAAATAATTATCTGCCTAGTATCATAAGTTATAGAATAGAAACATAACAATGCTTATTTTCTTTGTCAATTATCAATAAATTCGAAATAACAAAAAAACGTTATAAACGAATGGAAAATTACCAGATGTTAACAAGCTGATATCATCTTGGGGAAAGTGATCTCTGAACTGATATTCATTTTTGAGCTTCAGATCATAGCCGGATATATGTTCCATCGCATGCTAACTTTATGGTCTAAAATTGATCTTGGAATTAAGCTTCTTATTTTATCATTTTGAAGCTTCAGTCCTAGTGGGACAATTATTTGCATGTATTAGTGTATTGCCAGCTTCAAATTTCTTGTATGACCATAATTTGCTACTTGGCATAACCTTTATCTTTTTGGCGGCATATTGTTTTTGCCTTCGCTGTCTGTCTGTCTGTCTGTTCGTCCGTCCATCTGTCCGGTCGAACATCCAATGGTCTATGAGCTTCATTCCGTCCATAATTTTATTTAAAAAAGAAGGAAATCTCATAAACCGACTGGTTTATGTGATAATTTTACTGGCTTATGGGGAAATATGCCACATAAAGATCAAAGAAAAAGCACATAAACCCCAAATATTGGCACTTCCGTCCGGTTGTCCATTCGTCCACATTAAACTTGTTCCGCTTCGCCGCACAAAATAGCCGCCATAGCTAGAAATAGAAAAATCTTGTCCAGCCTTCACAGATCAAACTACGGTGGGATTTCAACCAAACTTTACAGGAGTGATCAGTACCATCCCTAGTTGTGCACATCACCGGCACGTTCCGCTTCGCTGCATAAAATGGTCGCCATAGCAAAATATTAACAAGAGGACCAAGATGGCCCTAGATCGCTCACCTGACCCATCGAACTCATCCGAGCAATTACACAAACAAGCATCCTGATCATGTTTCATGACAGCTTGATCAAAAATGTGACCACTAGAGTGTTAACAAGGTTTTTCCATATTTGAGCAGTGTGACCCATATTCGAACTTGATCTTGAAATCATCAAAACAAACTTTCAAACCAATTCCAAGGACATTTGGATCAAAACAGTAGCCACTAGAGTGTGAACAAAGCTTTTCTTCTTTTAGCTCCTAGCTGTAACATGTTTTTCATCCGAGATGACCGATATTAAAACGCATCCTGAGCAATCATCTAGACAAACTTCCTGACAAAGTTTGATGATGATTGAGTGAAAAATGTGACCATAAGAGCGTTAACAAGGTTTTTCCATACCTAGGCGATGTGACCTATTTTTTTGACTCTAGGTGCCCCACATTCGAACTTGACCTATAAATTATCGAAACAAACTTTCAGACAAATTTCCAGAAAATTTGGATCAAAACAGTATCAAAACAGAGTGTTAACAAGAATTTTTATATTTTTAGCTCCTGTGACCTAGTTTTTCATCCAAGATTACCCATGAGCAATTATCTAGACAAGCATTCTGACCAAGTTTGATGATGATTGAGTAAATAATGTTACCACTGGAGTGTTAACATTGTTTTTCCATATTTAGGCGGTGGGACCTTGTTTTTGAATCCAGGTAACCCATATTCGAACTTGATTTAGAAATAATCAAGACAAACTCTCAGACCAATTTCCAGGATATTTTGATCAAAACAGTAGCCACTAGAGTGTTAACAAGATTTTTCTTTTTTAAGCTCCTGTGACCTAGTTTTTCATCAAAGATGACCCTTGTTCGAACTCATCCGAGCAATTATTTAGACAAGCATCCTGACAAAGTTTGATGATGATTGAAGCCAAAATGTGACCGCTAGAGTGTTAACAAACAAATGTGTACGGACAACAGACGACGTACATTTAACGCCTGAGCAAGCTCAGATGAGCTAAAGAAGCTTGTCCGGTCTTCACAGGTCAAACTACTGATGGGATTTCAATAAAACTTTACAGGAGTGATCTGTACTATCTCTAGTTGTGCATATCGCTGGCACGTTCCGCTTCGCGGCACAAAATGGCCACCAGAGCTAAAAATAGAAAAATCTTGGTCAAACAGCTGGTGGGATTTCAACCAAACTTTACAGGGGTGATCAGTACCTTCCTTAGTTGCGCATATTACCGGTACGTTTCGCTTTGCTGCACAAAATGGGCACAAGAGCTATAAATAGAACTCTTGTTCGGCTTTCACAGGTCAAACTGCTGATGGGATTTTAACCAAACTTTACACGAGTGATCAGTACTATCCCTTGTTGTGCATATCGCCAGCACGTTCTGCTTTGTGCACAAAATGGCCACAAAGGTTTAATATAGAAACATCTTGTCCGACTTTCACATGCCAAACTACTGGTGAGATTTCAACCAAACTTTACTGGCTTGATCACTACCATCCCTAGTTGTACATCACGTTCTGCTTTGTGCACAAAATTGCTGCCAGCCAGAGATGTAAAAAGAAAAATCTTGGTAGAACTGCTGGTTGGACTTCAATGAAACTTCACAGGAGTGAACAGTACCATCCGTAGTTGTGCATATCGCATATACCAACTAGTATTATGCAATGAGTGTAAAGTTTCTTGCTTACGGGAACAACGGCTTGTCCCTGTCGGGGTTGAACCCACGCTACCAGCAATCCTTTCATGTTTATCACTCGGTCATGTCACCACCCCTCATTTTCTTAAGGTTCAGACGCTAGCTTGGCATTTATATGTAAGTTCCAGCTTAAATCCCTGGCACAAACTTAAGTTGCAAGCTCGAATCCTTAGCCTATCCATGATTCTTTCTGACCTTCCTATATGAGCCCCGGGCCTCGACCAATCATAATTTAAAAGATTCAGTTAGATCTGACATTTACTTGCTTACTCAGATCCCTTCACTTGCCAGAACCCCGATTGAAATAAGTATCTTCGCATATTTTACATTTTACTAAAACATTACTGGTACATACTGGTAAATTTTCATCACATATACCAATTAAATGTACTTCAGATTTTATATATCTTTGTTTGATCAAATTTGTTCATTATTTTATCTATAAAACACTAAATTAACAAATGTAACATCTTGGTTTAACACGTAAACAAGACAAGATGTGGCATCATGAAAAAGTATATATTAAGTTACACAGATTCAATGTTTGTAACTGTTGGAATACGGGGATTGTCGAGGCAAGTTGTTTTTCAACATTAATTTTCTTTTTAACTTTCATATGCTATTTTTCAGAAACTGTTAAATGATGATCATTAAAAATTTTGTTTTTTAACTAATATGTTTATCAAATTTATTTATTTGTCTTTTAATATTTAATTTTACATTAGTTATTAAGTTAAGCACGAAAAACTTTTAGATAGAGAAACATTCACTGAAACATTCACTATCCTGATCATCAGAGCAACCTTCGGGGACTCCGAAGAGGAACAAGGCTTTGTTTTAAGAATCATACACCGGCTGCAGGTACAGGAATATCTAGCTCATCAGTAACTGTTGACAGCTAAATCAAGACTCTGTCGAGATTTCGCTAAATGGTTGCCCGAGATATTCCCGTCTGTAAAGACAGCCGGTCTTTTATTATTTTTCTTGCATTTTACCTTTAGACCTTTTTTCGGAAGGAAACTACGAAAACTAATATATTCATTCAAACATTTTCTATTATGGTATCGTAATAATGTACATCTTCTTTTATATAATAATGTTTTCGAAAATATTGTAACAAGATTATAGAGTTTTACTGCTATATGTATGGGTTCTATTTTGTGATTTAATCGTGTAACTTGGGTTGCTTTTAGGTGCTTTATAGTCCTATTTGATGATATTTAACATTGTGATATTTAGTATTCCGGTTGTCTTACTTTTGATTTAATAATTATTGAGTTGTTCTTGAAAGAAATAGAGAGGATATTTGTTTGTTTGTGTGTAAGATGAAATTTTATTTCATCGAGTGGAAAATTTCAAAATTTCAACGAGTGGGTTTTAAAAACAGTATTCTCACGTAATAATACTGTTTTTAAAGTTCACGAGATGAAATAAAATTTCATCTTACACAACAAACAAACAAATTTTCTTTTTATTTTATGCTTAAAAAACAAGTTAAAACAAAATTTCCTTAATATTAACGTTAATATAAAAATCTGTTTTTCCCATTGAGATCATCATTTAGTCGAATTTCTCATTAAATACAAGAAGTCTTGGACCGAAAATAAGTTCGATAATCCACGTTAAATGGCGGTGATATTATTCATTTTATTAAAAAAAAATAGGAATTATCGCTTGTTTTAATTATAAAAACAAACAGTTCTAGTAGGAGAACATGTCCAACCATCCATCCACATTTCTGTTACTTACTGCGAATTTATAATAGACCTGGCTTTGTTAAATGTAAGCGGCCGCCATTTTTTTAAAGTTGTGTATTTCACGGGAGGAAAATAATTGTGTTTGATTCAGAGGGATATCATTTGGATTTGTTAAGAAGAAAGAAAACTTATTTGAGGATTGAAACAGACAATAAATAAGTGTTGACAACATTGTGAACATTCAAAAGCGGCTAGGAAATTGTAAAACTTGGAATTGTTGAAAGGCTGCCTAACGAACGCTGGGTTGTTTACTTATTCTTCGGGCTGATGGCTGTCATTGCTTTCAAGTTTTCATAAAGCATACGGCAGTTATTGCTCGTAGGATACTTAAATATGCCCAAGTTATATCAAGAGCAGTTTTGCATGTGGAAGGAATGTATTTTTCAGACTGTAAAAATGAAACAAACAAAAAAGAGACAATATTTGGTGATTGGTAATTTGAATGACTAGAAGAAAGTTTTCTTCTTTTTATTACTTTTTACATTTAAGTCATTTATCAATTTCAGCTTTGCTTTTCTCTGAACAGCCTGGCATTGTCAGAATTGTCAGCAAATATAAAATGATGTACCAAATTGGGAAAATCTTAATAGTAGTTTCGTCATTGAAAAGTGTGAAATTATATTTTGATAATTTTCACTGTGAAATAATCAAATATAATTTTCACGGATAAATCAGTAATCCACTGAAAAGCACAAAAGAAAATCTGCTCTTCCTGAAGTAAAATATTTTATCACAGTAAATGTATTAAAATCTATGAAATTCTTATTGAATATGTCTTATTTGAAAAAGAGAACAAACAAATGATCAATTGTAAGCTGCTTTCCCTATTATAGGTCAAGTAAAGTTGGTCCTTTCTTTAAAAAAAAACTGGCTAATGACGCTATATATACATATTGTGACAACCTATAGCGTGTAGTATTTCAAACATAACATATCTACTTTATTTTCTGATATCAAATTTGATCATAGTTCTTCTTGAAACGTGCACGGTACAGTTTATTGTTCTGTTCTTGAAACATGTGCATTTCTTGAAATTTGTAAACCATTCGGATGATAAATGCTCAAACTTTGATCTGAGTTCATTTGTGGCGTGAGCATTTGGAACATTTAACCTGTAAAGCCATTTCTCTCATGTACAGACTCAATCAAATAAAATCTGCAATTTTCATGTAATTTTGATGTTTTAATGCTTCCGAGTGATCACTATTCTCCATATATTTATATGTTTGAAAAAGATGAAAAATACTTATTTCTTAATTCTTTGACTTTTCAATGTTCATTCACATTTTGTTTACATTAATTTCAGGTTTGTCAAATCATCCATTAAAAATTTCCAAGAACCCGGGAATATTCACCTCAGTTATTCAAAATGAGATGCTTAATAGTTTTAGCTCTGGTAAGTTTTTTTTACTGTAAAGCTTCATGCCCCCACACTAAAGTTTTAATGAGGAAAAACTGTACTAAGATGTTTTATCAAGGTTAACGCATTAAAACTAAACCTTCAGTCCTCTTAAAATAACAAATTAAGAACCTGCGATAGTCATACAGAAAAATATAGTGACTATTACTGCGTAATAAGTCATTCATTGCATATAAAATACAATACACTACTAGAAGTACGAATATTTTCACTTGTCCTTAAATCTTGTATATTATGTCAAAGTTGATTTTCTTGATTTATTGGATGATCTGTAGGCATGCAGCTTTAAATACTTATAAATATTAGAAGTCCACATCTTTGTAGGTCTTCTGTTATGTTTATGGCAACAAACACAAAACAATTTGGCCAAAGAGTTACCATGGAAACTGCGATACCTATACTGATGTAAGTATGAAAATAATATATGCTTTTGCATATCGATAGAAACTAATGAAATTGTTTAAAATATGAATATTAAAGGATCGAAGACCACTGCAATGTTACAAACTAGGTTTGATTAGCATTGTTTGTTGTTGGCACTCCAAAGCACCGATTTTAACAAAACGGATAGTTTACATATACAAGTTATACCATTTAAGGTCAGATAAACCATAGTCCATACTATTCACGAGATCTTTTCTTTTAAAATGTAATTTGAGGTGATTTTTAAAGTGCTTTTATATATCTACATTTAAAATTACATTTTTTATACTTAAGTTGTTAAAAATGTGCATGTATTTTTTCCCACAAAAATAGTGCCCTCATTTCCCTAAACAAATGTGCATGTTGCCAGGGTTTGGTTCAGCAAACGCTAACGCTCAGAAAAAATGCTACCTTTGTAAGTTTCTTTTTATGTTTTTCAAGCTTTAACTACAGCAACGCCAATGATACTTCAGACTGTCGAACATACAAATTTAGCAGATTGTGTAATCAGAAATAAAAGAAGTTATTGAGTATATAAGTATTCATATTAACATCTTAAAAGCAAAATAAAATCACTTTGACTCTCGGTCTTGCCATGGCAAAAATTTACCATGGCAAAAGTACAAATTTTCGAGTTTTCATTTAAATTAATCCATTGCACATTTGAAATTTTCCTAGTAATGACAAGGCATTATGTCATGGAATCAAAAAACTTCCTGTATGGTACAAACAAACCGGTAACTATATGTGTTAAACTATTTGATGGGTGTATATACAGGTGAATGCATGTACAGATATCAATGTAAGCTGGAGAAACGTAAAATGACGTGTGATTGTACAGGATATGGCTATACAGGAGTAAATTGCAACACGCGTGAGTAAAATGTATTAGACTAACAACCCAAGTAAACTTGAAAACTTGAAGTTTTCATATATTTTCTAGTACTTGTTCAATAATTGCAAAACTTCAATAATTATCAGTTTGGTAAAGACATTATTTTTTAATTTGCATACATTTGAATGGGAGTGTGGGGGGGGGGGTTGATGCAATTAATTGTATACAAATTGCTTTCACATAAATTTGAAGAAGGAGTTTTGGTCGACTAAATAGATATGAATTTGAAAATGGAGTTTCGGATAGCTAAACTTTGAATAAATTTGTTTGACTTTGAAAAGGGAATTCTAGAAGGCAGAATAAGCTGTATAAATGACTTTGGAAAGTGTTTTTTTTTATAATAAGTATAATCATGAAAAATGAATTTTGTAAAGATAAAGATTGTATAATTGGTATGATCTTTGAGAAGTAAGATGTTGGTGCTCATAATTTTGTAAAGATTAGTATGACTACGAAGAAGAATCTATTACGAAAAA